>NC_134354.1:608753905-608796405 GCF_048569485.1 Anomaloglossus baeobatrachus
CGAAGCTTGAATAAAAGCATTTCTCTACACAGCAGCAAGTGGTGAGTGCCCATGTTTTTCTTACCTTTTGGATGTTCAGAAACAGGATCCATGCCTTCAGAAAGAAGCGGAAAAGCATGATCAGAGAGGACCGTGAGGATCCTCGGCCTGATTGCTTCCTGCATCCTAAGTGTCAGATGGAGCCAGTTTCACTCCAGGGACCTTCAGAAGCTGATTTTGGCTGCTACAATTGGTTCCCCTGTGGTCATTGAACAGCAAGATCACTTTGCCTCACCAGCTCAGAGATCCCCCAGGGTGGTGGACAGAGTGAAGAACTTACAGGTCGGAGTTCCCTGGGATTGTGTCACGCTGACTACCGACACCTGTCAGACGGTTGGGCCGCCCACGTAGGATCCAGATGCTTCCAGGGATTATGGCCGGTACAGATGAGTAACAAATCCTCAAATTTCAGAGAATTAAATGCTGTCTGGCAGCTCTCAGGAGGAATTGGGAGCTCTTCCTAAACGACCATGTCCAGAGTTCTATCCCAATGTCACAATTGTGTCTTTTCTCTGACATCAGGGAGGCTTGAGGACATCTTCCACTACAATGTCTAGCAGCAGAGATTTTTCGGTGGACTGAAAGATTGGTAATTTCCATTTCAGTGGTACACCTACAAAAGGATCAGAAAACAGCCTAGCGAATTATCTCAGCTGGTGCAGAGTGGATCCATCAGAATGGGAATTGGACGAAGAAGTGTTCCAAAGTCTAGTCAACACATGGAAAGCAAATAGGTCCACCTGAGGAGCTGCCCAAGAAGAATGCAAAAACAAGAAAATTCTTCTCCTTGAATCTCGGGGACAATCCAACCGTGGTGGATGCCATGTCTCAAACGTGAGACACGAAGCTTGCATATTCATTCCCTCCACTTCCGCTGATCCCAAAAGTCCTCAGGAAGATCCAGGAGGACAGAGCTACAGTAATAATGATAGCCCTTGTTGGCCGAAGAGATGGTTTTCGCTGCTGAAGATCCTCACCATGGAGGACCCTATTTTCCTACCCCTGAAGAAGAATCTTCTCAGCCAGGGACCAATGGTTCACCACAAAATACAGCATCTACATTTGTCGGCTTGATCCTGAAGGGAGGTTGCTGAAGACTAAAGGATTGTTGGATGAAGTTATTTCCACCCTCCAGGCGAGCAGAAAACCGGTAACAAGAACCGTTCACAGGAAGTTCTGGAGAAGGTTCTGCATATTCCTGGGCGAGGAACCTCTAACAGTGCACACCCAGATATTTCCATAATTTTGGATTTCTTTCAAATAGGCTTCAACAAGGGACTGAAACAAAGCACGCTAAAGGCCCTTAGCGTCGTCTTTGATCCACTAGCCTCCCATCCGTGTTTCTCAAGGTTTTTGAAAGTTATCCAGAGGTTGAGACCTTCTATAAGCGCTTCAGTGCATCCTTGGGACCTGACCTTGGTTCTGAAAGGACTCTGTGAACCCCCATTTGAACCATCTGATAACCTCTAGTGAAAAGTTGTCTGTCAGGACAGTATTCCTTCCAGGTAGCAGTTATGACAGCCAGAAGAATCGGGGAAATCCAAGCCTTATCCATCAGAGATCCCTATCTTCAGGTATTAGAGGATCGGAAAATACTAAAATTGGATCCAGCATTTCCCCCTCAAAGTAGTCTCCTCCTCAAATCTGGGACAAGAGAACATATTGCTCTCCTTCTGCCAAGATTACAAGAACCAGAAGGAACGCCGCTTGCATATCTTGGATGTGAGATGGACAGTGCGGACTTATCTGGAGTCTACTCGGAGCTGGAGTTTGGACTCTAGCCTATTTGTGCAATTCAGGGGAAAAATACAAAGGGGAAGGCCACAAAAGCACCCCAATCAAGGTGGGATAGAGCTGCCATAGATTCAACCTATGAGTCAGCAGGTAAAGACTCAACCCCCCCCCCGTAGGCATTAGGGACCACCCTATCAGGGCACTATCCACCTCTTGGGGTAGTAAAAAGCAGAAGCCCTCAATTGAACAGGTCTGTGGAGCGGCCACCTGGTCAGGTCCGAATACATTCTGTAGGCATTATAAATTGGATGTCCTATCCAACCAGCAGACCTTGTTTGGTAGGAAGATTCTTTGAGCTGTTGTCCCCCCCCCCCCTCATTCTCCTGTGGTGTCATGTGGCGACCTGGAAAATAGGGATTACAACCTACCGGTAATGCTATTTCATGGTGCCCATCATGACAGCACCCTCATATTCCTCCCTAAAGTTCTTTATACTTAATGTGAAGTTAAACATTTGTATAAAGGAAGCAAAAAATAAAATTGTGTTGTACCCATCCTGGTGTGGTACTTGGAAAAGTCACTGAGGAGGTTGAGGTGGGAGGGGCTTTTAACCTCTTGGGTGTTTTTCCTGTCCTGTAGAGGTCAAAGGACAACTCCTGTGGTGCTGTCATGAGGGGCTCCTGGAAACATAATTACCGTAGGTTGTAATTCCTAATTTTTGAATTCTCCCCCCCCCCCCTCCCTTCTTTCAAGAGCCACATTTTTTTTTTAATTTTCCATCAATATAGCTGCATGATGGCTTGCTTTTTGTGGGACAGTTGTACTTTTCAATGACCTCATTCATTTTACCATAGTGTTTGGAAAACTGGGAAAACTATTCTAAGTGCACTAAGTTGCAAACAAAATGCAGTTAATCCACAATTTTTTTTATTTTTTTATTTACATTGTCCACTTCATGGTAAAACTGACCCTGCAGTATTTTTCCCCATGTCAGTACGAGTTTGTAGATAACAAACATGTGTTGTTGTTGTTGTTGTGTGGTTTTTTTTTTTTTGTTTAAGTGGTGGAAAATATTTCAGAAATTTGTCCAAAAAAAGGAATTGCACCCTTGTTGCCATTTTCCAAGACCCGTAGTGTTCTCATTTTTCGAGATCTGGGGCTCAGTGATGACTTATTTTTTGCTTCCTGAGCTGATGTTTTTAATTATACCATTTTGCGTAGATGTGATGTTTTGCATTTTATTGCAATGCTGCAGCAACCAAAAAACCCATAATCTGGCATTGATTTTATTTTCCGTTACGCAGTTTACTGATCGAACTAATTTATCTTCTATTTGATTGGATATTTTGAACAAAGTGATAACAAATGTGTGTATTTTTTATTTTATTTTCAATGGGGCAAAAGAGGTAGTGATTTCAACCTTATGAACCTTTGTGAAGTTTTTTTATTTTACTAGTCCTTTTAGGGGATTTGAAGCTCACACTGTCTGATCGCTTTTGTTGTAGTGCAATGCTTCAGCACCGCTCTGTACAGCAGAAATGTTGATTTCCTGTGAATGCTAGCACTTGGCCGACATTCACAGGAAGTTCGTCATGACAGCGATGGATCATCATCTGATCCCCGGCTGTCACAACACCCTCGATACCCCATGATCACGTCACGTGGCTGCTGATGAAGCCGGGAATGGTGTGAACCCCACCATCGCATGTTAGATCGCGCTGTACCAGTTTGACAGTGCGATCTAAGTAGTTAACAGACGTGGGTGGATCGGAAATCCACCCATTCCTGTTAGCTACATATTTCGGCTGATCAGATAAAAGAAAAGATCCAAGCTAAGTGCGTGAGCTCGTATCAAAATCGGAGACACAACCAAAGACATACAGGCACGTCCTTGGTCGTTAAGTGTTAAGGGAATGCTTGGTTGTGCAGCGATTGCGGTAGCTGTACAAAGTCTCTGTAGCCCGGTGTCCTGAATCCCACAGGCTGGATAGCTGCTGTTTCACTGTTCTCTTTTCGCTATACGGTACCTTGAGGTTTGTGTGTAGTCTGGCATGCAGATAAACCAAACAGTTATTTGAAGTCTATGCAATGAAATAAGAAGGAATCGGCACATGTAAAAAGGTAACACAGAAATACCTATGACAACGGTGTATAAACGTGCCAAATCAGCTGGTTATCCAGGCTTATAAATGCAGCTGACGAAAGCAAGGCTGAGAGTCTCTAGGGTATCTGATGGCTGCAAACAGGTACCACATAACCTTTCTTAACAGCAATGCTGTTGTAGAGGGGGGGGCGCCATGGGCCGGACTCCATCATTTTGCTGAGAATTGCCATTCTCTCTCTTTGGCCTTGGTCCTCTCCACAGAGCAAGTGGAAACCGGTGGTTGGCGGGGCTCCTGGTAGGGGGTGTGGGCTCTGTGTGTGGAAGCCATGCCTCTATGCAGGTCCTCGAATGATCCAGGAGATGGACACCGATTTTAGTTTTCTTGTTGAACAGTCTTTTACAAACGGTTAAGCACAGTACCTCAGTCACATCATTACTGTGGGCACAACATTTGAACATTGTAGGAACGGTACGCTTTATTTCAAAGCAATCTTGTGCTGTCAACTACTCCTTGTATTACTACTGCTGTTACTGTTCTCTCCTTCACTTTCTGACACCACAGTTCCACCCAGTAAAGTCATAAAGTCCTGTTCGACCATGGTCTCATGCAGCCCGTAGGGCACTGTTCCAACAAATGGTCTTTACGACCTGCTCTGCTAATGGACAACGTTCCTTCACTTAGCTTCTCCATGCAGACCTCTTCGCCCAAGTTTGTGGCAGTCCTCTGCTATAGGACTAGTACCGCTAGACACAGTTGCGGCCCGGGTTACGGTCTAGTACTCACCACAGTGAAATAAAGGACTCTGCTGTTCCGCCCTACCTTACAGTTTCTGTTTTTGGGCCTTGCTACATACACCTGTTCTCCAAACCTTAGGTGCTTGCTGGCCTGCACACTACCAGTTCTCTTCTTCTCAACTTTCTCTGCTTGTCTATATATTGTCCCAAACACCTCCCAGTGTCCTTAACTATTTACGGTCTTGCTACTCCTGTCACTAGGCAACCTTCAATATCTTGCCGAGGAGCAGTACCTAAACCCGGCCACTGGATAGCCACATGTGCAACCTAAGCATAAACGCATCAACATTATGTACAATATTCTCTACGTCGATAAGGAACAGGGTGCACGAGTAAAACACTCCTTTATGCTGTCATGGAGGGGCATAAAATGGTTGATGCCCTCTGTACCCCAGTCCATGAGGAAAATTAGATCCTCCTTCCCACAATGCACCACTACAGAGAGCAGTTGGAAAGTGCAGAAGTACAAAAGTAATGCCGACTAATATCCAGCCACTAGATGGAGCTAGTGTACTGCTACCAAGACGCAGTTATACGGTAAAATCCTGAAACTTAGTGCTGAAGGCACAATGGGCTTCATGTGGTGGCCAGAGTGGGGTAGATGTAACAAGGTGTTAATGCTGGTTTTGGTGCGATAATGGATTGGAAATATAAAGATATAAGTAAGCTGTCAAGCCATAACATTTAAGTCCAGTATTGGGGTATGTGCACACTATTTCTCATTCAGGTGGATTCCGCGTCTTCCTCAGTTTCTCCAAAGTTTAAAAGACATCGTCGTGTGCTCATGCTCTAAACTAGTAACCTTTGCCTATTTGCCAGCAATACGCTCTGACCCACAAGCAGTTAATGACGCACACTGGCATGGTCCTGGTAGAAGTACCAAGCACTGCTGGGATAGTAGGAGGGGCGCTGCCCAGTCTGTATCTTTTGGCTGGTGGGACATCTTAAAACTCCACCAGATTTCTCATCTTGCCCACGCTGCAGAGTCTAAAGGGAAAGTATTCATTATTTAGTAGTGAAAACGGGTTATTAGCATTATTCTTTTCTGTGCTTTAAATGAGTGGAGTTGTGATCTAAGCACATATACCGAAGCCGCCTGCTTAATGATTACAGAACTCTCGTTGAATTAAGGCATAAAATTGGGCTTGAGGGAATTCTCTTAATCTTTTGGCATGATAACATGACTGGTGGCATTAAGCATCTCCGGGCTTTGCTGCCTCCTTAATTAGAAAGCTAGCCTAGTTTTGAGCACCATATTAAACGAATAATCCTCCTGAAATATTCCTCTTAATGACAAACTTCTCCAAAGGATAAAATTAATATTGTGCAATAAGCTTAATTATTAAAAGCGAGTACAAGCAATTTTGGCTGTGGAAAGTTTGTTTACATGGCAGCTTCTGCTCCAGTTTAGAGTTGTCGGTGCCGTCCCTTTAGGAACAGATGTAAGTTTCCGGTGTTTGGCAGCAGGCTGTTTCAGGGCTCGGGGCACGCTGTCATAGACTTTGGCTTCATATAAAGGCTGTGAAGTTTAATTGATGAACTGCGATGCCAGTCCTGCAGGAAGGTTCTTGGGTTTAGTATCTGTGCCTAAGGGGAGCAGTATTTTAATTTGCTTTCTGCTCTCGGTCCCAGTCTGAGTCCTTTATTGCTACATATTGCATGTCATTGGGGTTTTACCATTCACGTATATATAAATAATAATTGGCTATCTGTATGGTCTGAAGTGTGAATGCATATGTTATACAGACATAGACACCACGCGTTTCTCAGTGCATGCTTTATCTTTCATAGACTGGCCCAGGGGCAGAAGCTTTATCAGTCTTTGAGAACAAGTCATTGCACGTGAACAACCACAGTCACACTACTCACTACTAAATACACGGAGATAGAAGTTCGATAACAAATACAGTAAAACGTACCAATGTTACTATTGTCAGATATTCATCTCAGCAGCCCCACTGTGATAATTTGATGTGATTTAGATGCTCATTTCAGCTAAACCGGCCCCCTTTTCTGTTCATGGGTAATACTTGCATTTTTTTTTTTTTTTTTTTTTTGGCACTTTTGTTTCTTTCATTAGTGTAGGATGGGTATTCCTTTGACAATATCTGCAACTTCACTGGCTCTTGGAAGAGATTTCAGCATCTCAGGAGCAATCCTTAGATTGCATGGATTCCTAAAGTAAGCAATCTGTTACTTCCTGCTGATTGGAACCGCAGGGGGCTGAAAGCTTTGTTTTATCTGCTGGCTTTCTCCTGTCTAACCTTGTCTAGATGTGCAGATGGAGTGTCGCATATGTGCCGCCCCCGTGGAAGCAGCCGAGCTGCTCGGATCCGGGTTCGTTGTGGCTCGAGGGTCTCCGGACCCAGGGTCGTACGGCCACTCAAATGAAAGGGTGTATTTACAGGGGAGTTGATGTATAGTTCGTGACGCCACCCGTGGTGTACGGTAATTTGGGAGTACCGGCGCTGCCATTGGGAGTACCCGGGGTGATGACGTGGGGCAGCAAGGTGTTGTAGCACTTCACGGATAGGGGGAATGCCCCGGGACTCGGTGTAGGGTGCCGTGGGATGCAGGGGTCACTCTCGTACTCACTCAGTTCATAAGCAGACACTGACAACTGGGTAAACCAATTCTCTGAGTATCGTCGCCGCTGAGGGGAGCTCGTCCGGGTCCCATCCCCGTCCCCTATAGTGTTGCCTGGTGATCTGTGACCTGCCTGCTGGCACGAAGTTTAACTTCAACGTGGTGGCCCAGTAGTATGGAACTTGCATGAAGCTACTCCCCGACCTAGGGTCCGTGTACCCCGTCGTGCCTTTATTCCCGGACCGGTGACAGTGCTAGGCTGCCGGCTATCCTCCTCGACAGGTCCAGGCACCTTGCCACAATCCCCTGCGACCAGGGGTCCGGCTCCTCTAGGCCCAGACCACCGTCTGCAACCTATTTGGCTTCTCCAGGAGCCACCGCTTCCGACTTCTCTCTCACCCTCTCTACTCAACTCACTACTCTCTACTCTGACTACACTCCTCACCTCCCCTCCCTGAACCCCCAGGTGGGCGACTCTATTCCACTCAAGGCATCCACTGGTGTGCCTGGTGGTTGTGGTGCAGGGTGTATCTAGGATTTGATTTGCTGTTGGAGGCAACAGAATTAAGATAGGGACCCAGAACCAAGAGGGAGGTGGAATACTGCATCTAAGGGCAGTTTGTGCAATACCCTGTGACGACCTGATTTTCCAGGGGCGTCACACATAGACTGATGACATTGATAGAGTGGAGTGAACCCATAGAAGAAAATAAGCTATGGAGACAGAGGCAGGATGGCACCTGGTGGAATGGAGGCTGTAGTGGCTGGATCGCAGCTAGAGGAATGGAGGTTGTAGTGGCTGCATCGCAGCTAGAGGAATGGAGGCTGTAGTGGCTGGATCGCAGCTAGAGGAATGGAGGCTGTAGTGGCTGGATCGCAGCTAGAGGAATGGAGGCTGTAGTGGCTGGATCGCAGCTAGAGGAATGGAGGCTGTAGTGGCTGGATCGCAGCTAGAGGAATGGAGGCTGTAGTGGCTGGATCGCAGCTAGAGGAATGGAGGCTGTAGTGGCTGGATCGCAGCTAGAGGAATGGAGGGTGTAGTGGCTGGATCGCAGCTAGAGGAATGGAGGGTGTAGTGGCTGGATCGCAGCTAGAGGAATGGAGGGTGTAGTGGCTGCATCGCAGCTAGAGGAATGGAGGCTGTAGTGGCTGGATCGCAGCTAGAGGAATGGAGGCTGTAGTGGCTGGATCGCAGCTAGAGGAATGGAGGCTGTAGTGGCTGGATCGCAGCTAGAGGAATGGAGGCTGTAGTGGCTGGATCGCAGCTAGAGGAATGGAGGCTGTAGTGGCTGGATCGCAGCTAGAGGAATGGAGGCTGTAGTGGCTGGATCGCAGCTAGAGGAATGGAGGCTGTAGTGGCTGGATCGCAGCTAGAGGAATGGAGGCTGTAGTGGCTGGATCGCAGCTAGAGGAATGGAGGCTGTAGAGGCTGGGGACAGCGCTTAGGAAGACCAATGTGCCATTATCTCGATTCTACTTCTTCAGAGTAGTGTAGTCATGTTGACTGTAATACAGCTCTGCTTCAAGGCTGTAGATCACGAGCACCCAATATTGACCATTAGTCTTGTCCTTTACACAGGGCTGTTTCCAGAATTTCTGAATCTTTTGATATTAAATATGCATATAGCCTCTTCAGAAGGAAGAGCATTTTCTTTATGGTGCCACCTATTGCATGTAGCAATCCTAAAAGTCAATATCGACCATTTATTGAGCCTTGCTATATGACTTTGGATGAAATGCTAAACCAGAAACTCCATTTGCAGAATGATGTTTTGGTGTGCTGCCCTTCCTCAATGCAAAGCAGGAAATCTGACTTGGCTAGGTGAGAGGCCTCTGACTGGAGATCTGAGGAGGAATGTTTCTCCTGGAGCTGAGTGCCAAAGTAGCTTACGAGTTTTATAGGCAATATAATGCTCCTCTGGGAATTTAAATATGCAAATAGCCTCGTCAGAAGGACGAGGAGTTTATCTCTAGCACAACCTATTAGATGTAGCAATCCTAAGGCCTTGTGCACACGCTGCGGTTTTTGATCCTGGTTTTTCAAAATCTGCACCAAAATCTACATGCCTCTTGATGCCGGCAAAGTCTGAGATTTCTGAAGAGCTGTGCCAAGACTGCATTATCATTTTTCTTTCAGAATTGGGGCAGATTTTATTGCAGAAAAAATCTGCAGTGTCTCAATTATTGGTCTGAATTTGCACCGTTTTGCACCCATCGACTTCAATGTTGTGATGAAAAATACACTTCAAATCCTCAGGTGTGTTCACACAGTGAGTCTATGGTGTGGTTTTGTCGCAAACCTGCAGCATTTCTTAAGACCAACCCATGTCTAAAACAGGATTGGATGTCATCAGGACAAAGTAAAATTAATAGGTTGAAACAGGAAATGACATCAATGAAGCGGGGTTTTTTTTAGTTTTTTTTTTAATCTAGCTTTGACAATCTTTTCCTTGTTGCATGCAAACAAAAAAGCCCCCCCCCCCACACACCCAAAAAAAGGCATCAAGAAACGTACCAAAACTGCACCAAATCTGCAGCATGCGCACATAGCCAAAAATCAATATCCACCCTTTAATGAACCTTTCCTTATGACTTGGGATGAGAAGCAAAACCAGGATCTCCAGTTAGACACATGTTTCAGGGTGTTGAACATATTATTAAAAATACAGAGGATGAACCAAGTATTGAGCACATCACCTCTAAGCAAATATATTTTTAAAGGTATAGTTGACATGAATTTCTCGCCAGATGTCAGTAGCAACCCATTCAATCCACACAAGCAAAGAAATCAAACCATAGTTGGCCATGAATTATGTGCAACAATGAGAAATGAAACCATAAAAAGGTATTACACACCCTTACTAAAATGTATTTAATACTTTATACGAAAGCCTTTGTTGGCGATGACAGCTTCAAGGTGCAGTATGGAGAAATTAGTCTCATGCATTGCTCAGGTGTTTTTTTTTTTTTAACCCATTTTTTAACACAAACACTCTTCAAATCTGGAAAAGATTTTATAGACTTTTTTCTATGAACTGAGATTTAGTTCCTTGCATAAATGTTCTATTGGATTCAGGGCAGGTGATTGGCTCGGCCATTCTAGCAGCTTTAGTTTTTCTTTGAAACCAATTCAGAGTTTCCAATTCCATGGCTGTGTGTTTGGGATCATTGTCTTGCTGAAATTTTCACCCTCTTCTCATCTTCATTATCCTGGTAGATGGCAGCAGATTTTTATCAAAAATGTCTTGCGTATTTGTCCATTCATCCATCCTTTTAACTATATGAATTTTGCCAGTGCTGTATACTGAAAAACAGCTCCATACCATGATGTTCCCACCTCCAAACTTCACTGTTGGTATGATGTTTTTTGGTTTATTTGTAGTGCCTTTTGGACTCCAAATATTGTGTGTATTATGCCAATTAATTAAATTTTGGCCTCATGTAACCAGACTATATTCTCCCAGTATTTCGCAAGCTTGTCTAAATGCCATTGATCGAATTTTAAGTACACTTGAACATACTCTTTATTCTGCAATGGAGTGCTGTGTGGTGATTTGTGCATATATGCTATTGAGGTTGACTGCATTACTTATTGTTTTTCTTTGAAACAATTACACCTGCTGGTTCTAGGACTTGCTTTTTGGACAACTCTTCTGATTCTTTTCACTTGTCTGGAATCTTGCGGGGAGCATTTGCTTGTGACTAGTTCATGGTAAAATGATGTTCTTTCCACTTCAGGATTAAGGGCCTACAAGTCCTAACTGGAACCTTAAGTAGTTTTGAAATTATTCTGTAACCAAAGCCATCAGTATGTCTTGTAACAATAAGGTTGCAATGATCTTGACAGCTTACTGGTTTTCCCCATCATGAGATGTTTCTTGTGTGGCACCTTGGTAATGAGACACCTTCTTTTAAAGGCCATCAGTTGAACCAGCTGATACTTAGTGTCAGGATTGCTTTCTAATTACTGATAAATTTCAGCTTGTGTCATTACTTATCATGGCTTTTTGCACCTCTTTGTTTATGTATTCAATACTTTTTCTCTATTTCTCATTATTAAGAAAATTAAATTTATGGATATCTCTGGTTTGACCTGTGTAGATTGGTTCTGTTACCGAAATCATGCGAGAAATTCATATCACTAGCACCTTTTTAGAAATTAAATTACTTAGAAAATTGATGATATATTGTTCAATAGTTTTTTCACCTGCTGTATGTTCTTTAAATGATGGGATATTCAAAGTCTTTGCAATTTTGCGTTGAGGGATATTTCTCCCTAAACCAAGTCTACTTTCACACCTTTTTTAGAGCACAAATATAGCGATTTACCATAATTTGACTTTTTTTACACCCTAAAATTGCTAATTGCAATTTACCTCCAAAATACTTTAGCGCTGTAGGCCCAGATCTCAAAAAATAGGAGAACTCTAGCACATTGGTGTACTGCGCCTCGTGTGCCGATGTCTGTGTAACTCCATCTAGAGCGTGTATGTCTTGTTTCCCTGGAGGCCATTTGGAAGCTTTGACACACTGATATATGCAGAAAACATGGATAAAGGTATTTAGTCCATAATGTAGAGATCAGGCCATGTCCGGACTGGAAGTCTAGATTATGAAGCGTGCCTATACCATATTAAGAAATTTTAAGCCTGCAAGGTCGCAATTTATCTTGTTTGGATGGAAGAAAAAAAAAAAGAAAATGTATCCCGAGATTGAATTATCTTTATTCATTGCTAAATAAATTGAATTTAAAATTGCTTTTTTATGTTTATTACAAATTAACACCTCTTATAACTTGTTTATGCCTATGGAATACTGCTGCGTGGCAATTGCAGCGTCTCACTTAAATGTAATTATCTTTAATAAGGTTTCTTATAGCGTTTAGTAACAAATGTCTATGCAGGGCTGTGTGAAATAGATAAGCAGTGGGTAATCTACTCTTTGTTTACTTGGTCAACTTAAGACACTGCTTGAGAACTGTATGTGCTGCCGCCTTTTCATTTTATTGAATTAAAGCTTCAATGAAGGGATTAATTCCCGCGTCCTCCTCCTCTTCCACCGCTATCTTTCCTACCAATGTTTTCACACAGTAAGAAAAGTTCTGCCGCACCTATAGCTTATAATCGCTTTGTGGCTTTGACTTTTTACTGGATGTCCTATGTTTCCCGTTTTATGGCCTTTGTATTTTACGTCTGACACATACTTGAAATTTTGTTTTTCTACTTCATTAGTGGTAAAAAAAAATAAAACATTCTGCTTCTCATTAGGTTGAAAATTGGCCAGTTTTTGTTATTCTTGCTGCTCCCCTGACTGTTCTGTATGTTGCCAAGGGGGCGTTTTTCACAAGTTCTCTGGGAACGTGTCTTTAACCCTTTCACAACATATGACATATTTACCTCCTATATTGTGTCCCTTGCTTTGATGCCGGTCTCATACCGCGCCCACATCTTTCCATGATTTAATCAGCTGTCATGTGCTTCTAAAAGTCACCAATGGATCAGAGATCCACCCGTGACTTTTAACCAGTTAAATCCCGCGGTCAGTCTCTGACAGCAGGGTTTAACATGAGCTGCTGGGGAGCGTGTCATTCCCCGCTCCCATTATCATGCTGATCACTGGGCACCGATGGGTTGTCATGATAGCCAGGTGTCAGCTGATGACCCCTGTGCCCTGTCATTAGAGTCCTCCTGTGAACACCAGTTGTGAGCCAGCATTCATAAATCGTGATTTCTGCAGTTCAAAGCAGGGCTGATGCACTGCTCTGTACAGCACAAGCAATCAGACGATTGCACTTTCAGGTCCCCCAACAGGGCTAGTAAATCCAGTAAAAAGTTGATAATTTTTTTCATATTTAAAAAAAAAAAAAGTTCAAATTCCCCCATTAAAAAGAAAACAAAAAAAAATTAAAATAAATTTGCCATCACTGCATTAAAGGGAACCTGTCACCAGATTTGTCCCTTATAAGCTGCAGCCACCACCAGTGAGCTCTTATATACAGCATTCTAGAATACTGTACATATGGTAAGTGCCCAGGCCATCTGTATAACAGAATAAACAGCTTTTATTATTCTCACCTGCAGAGCAATTTGGTCCGATGGGCGTCGCTGGCCTCGGTCCGGTGCTACCTCTCCTCTTGCAATTGCAGTCTTCCTCCTTGCTTCATGTGGACAATGCGTCCTGCGTCATCCACACAGGGTCCGCTACTGCACTTTTCTGCCCTGCTGCAGGCAGGGCAGAGTACTGTAATGCACAGGTGTGAGGAAAAGTCAAAACGCCTGCGCATATGCACTACAGTATTTTGAGCTGCCGTCATCACGGCAGAGGGAGGTGCGTGTGCTCAGCAGCAGAATGGTGGAGTTTGTGTGGATGACACAGGACGCGTCATCCACACCGCACTGAAGGAGGACGACTATCGCAAAAAGAGGAGGTGCTGGACCAAGACGAGCGACACCCATTGACACTGACCACTAAAAGTACAACTCATCCTGCAATAATCAAACCATCATATGGGTATATATACAGAAAAACTAAAAAGTTACAGCTCTTGAAAGAAGGGGAGGAAGACACTAAAGCGAAAAAATGGATATGGATGAAGGGGGTAAGTTGTTCAGCATTATCCTGTAACCAAAGCCCCATTGGTAAAGACCACATACTGAAGAATGGATTTACAGGACTCTAGTTCCTCTGCCAGGTCTGTAACCTGTGACCACTGGAATTTTCTTACTTTCCGACATTAGCTGGCTCTTCCTTTTTGATTAGTTGAACTTGCACAATATCATGTGTACATTAAGCTACAATGAAGATGTGACGCCCCAGGGATGCTGAGCCTCTTCAGGGATGCTACAGGGTTTTTTCAATATGGCAACAGGTACTGTTCGTTTTGTATATGTCGTGACGCCACTCACGGCTTGCGGTCAGGGATGGGAGTGACCGCCGCTGCAGGTTTTTACGAGAGTCTGGGGCTGATGGGGTCTGCAACCAGATGATGTAGCCTCCCGTGAGTGAGGCAGGCCCCAGGGGCTCGGGTGAGCAGAGAAGCGGGTCTAGGAATAACACAGGCGGAGTCCAAAAGTCTTTTAACTGGTTATTACTCACTTCTGATGTTCTGTGAGCTAGCCCAGGCGTTGCTGTGATGAACCAGGTAGGACCCGGGGCTCCTTCGGGCCAGTCTGAGGGTAACCAGTTAGCTCGCCTTCCTAGCACTTCTGTGTTCGGATAACCCTCTGACTTGAAGTACCATGGGGGGCTATCCAGGGAGTCGCAACTGCCTTTTCTCCCCTGTGTTTGGCTTGTTTGCTGGCAGCGTGGACCAGGTGAGATGGCTTCAAGCTCTGTCTCCTTATGGGTCCCTGCGTTGCTGCTGAGGCTCGGACTCTGTGTGGTTGGTGAGGTACTTGTAGTTCCCTTCACCGGCTGGTTTAGCAGATAGTTAAACTAGAGCATGCTTTAGGGATCTGTCCCCGTGCGTGCCTAGTCACCCCGGACACTTCACTCTGACTCCCTAGGTGACCGTTCTCCCCCGCCAACTGTCACTACACCGTACAGGGTCTGACTGGTGGCCGCGCGCGTATCATCTTGCGGCCGCCACGCCCTACTACCAGACTGGCTCTCCTCTCTTCCTGACAACCTCTGCACTTTAGCTCCCAGCCCCCTCCGCTCCACCTCTTGAAAAGATTTGAAAGCTAGGCCCCTGTGGAGACTACTCAAGGGTCCCCTCTAAAGGTGTGGGAGGCCTGGTTGCTATGTGTCTGTGTGTACACACCTCGTTCTGACCCTTAGGCCATGTGCCCACGGGATCTTTTTGCTGCGGAGTTTGCCGCGGAAAACCTGCGGATTTTTCTGGATTTTCCAGATAAATCCGCAGGTTCTAGCATGTACAGGCACTCCCCATGTTACCCTATGGGACATGGGGGGTGTCTGTGTCCACGCTGCGGAAAGTGCGGCTGCGGAATCTCCTGCGGAGATCCCTCAGCTGCACCTAACTGCATGTCAATTATTCATGCGGATTTACTTGCGGAGATCCCGGCCCTCCGCTATGGAGATAGAGGCCGGGACGTCCGCAGGTAAATCGCATGAAACTCCGCATGTTTCCCGCAGCTATTCCGCTGGAAACTCGCAGCTAAAAATAGCTGCGGCTGCCGGCGGGCAGCTGCGGGAAACATGCGGCCGTACCTGCGAATATATCCGCAGGTACGAGCGTCCCGTGGGCACATGGCCTTAGGATTACCTGGAAGTACTGTCCCAGCATGGGTGCAGTACTCAGTGGTGCCTGACCGGGTCAGGGGCGCCACATTGTTGTCACACCACCCTGGTGGAAAAAGTGTAATTGGGAATCTCCGGATGTAAGAAGATTTGCAGGCCTCAGGTCTAACGGTCACAGATCTGACCCCTAGTCTGTAGCAACTGGACTTGATTTTCCCATCTCTAGTAAACACTATGTAAAAAAAAAAGTCCAAATCTTGGCGCTACCTGGTTGATTTAATTTAAAAAAAAAAAAAACAAAACACAAAACCCACAGAAAATCAACCCACTAAACAATTACTCAATGGAACAGCAATAATAAAATAAGGGCAAGAACTTGTCACTTTTTTAAGGTATCTTCACACATAGCAAGATCGCTAGGGAGTCACAGATTCTGTGACGCAACAATGACCTTGCCAGCGATCTCGCTACGTTTGACACATAGCGACCAGGCCCCTGCTGTGAGATCGCTGGTCGTGTCGGAATGGCCTGGACCATTTTTTGATCGTCGAGGTCCTGCTGGGCAGCATGCATCGGTGTGTTTGACGCCTTACCAACGACCTTGTTGACGACTCAGAGCTCAGCCACGTACGGGTCCCAACGACCACCGAGATCATTATACAGGTTGCTATGGTCGCTGTATCGATGCTGCGTTATTGGGAGGATCTGACTGTGTGACATCTCACCAGCGACCATGTAGCGACTTACCAGCGATCCTTATCAGGTCGTATCGTTGTCGGGATCGCTGGAAAGTCGTTAAGTGTGACGGGGGGCTTTACCTTGAGTTGTTAATTTTAAATTGCACCATCTTATGATAAAATTTACTGAAAAATAAGAAAAAAAAAAAATTCCAAGTGGGATGAAATGGTGAAAAGAAAAATGCAATTCTGCCATTGTTTGTTTTTTTGGATTTGTTTTTGTGTTCATCATATGGTTAAATTTGACCTAGTAATATGACTGGTGATACCAAACTTGCATAGTTTTTCATGGTAACTTATTGGTGCCCACAATCGCGTTGCAGAGGAATCGATGTGTGTGCACCAGCAATGACTAATTTTAATTGATGCTGTCAGAAATTGACAGTTGACAGCGGTATCTAAATGTTAAGCGATTGTTTCTGTTTTTTGAGACAGATGCTGCTATGTTGCATAAGCCAGTATCTACAATGTGTGGAGGGAACTCGCTCCATGACTGTAGACCCATCACCGGATGTACAGTCATGACCATATGGTGTACAGCTGCAATGATTAAGGCAGGGGTGGGGAACCTTTTTACTGCCGGGGGCCATTTGGAAATTTCTGCCAACCTTCGGGGGCCGCACAAAATTATCAATGTGAAAATGACCCGGCTATATTTGGTCAAACAATAAACTCACCCGTAACGTGGTAGCTGCAGCTGCTTCTCTTTGGTGCGGCTGTGATGTTCGCCGATACTTATGCTGCTTCTCACAACTGCTTTTCCAGGTTTGTCTCTGTCTGGAGTAGTCAACTTTTTGTGATAATAAGATTGGTAAACCATATACATCACACAGGAACTGCTGTATATAAATCACAGTAGACACATCACTGGAGGGGCTGGGGGCATATGCATCACATAGGAAACGCTGGGACTGCTGTATATATATCACATAGGTGACGCTGGGACTGCTGTATATATATCACATAGGTAACGCTGGGACTGCGGTATAAACATCACAGGAAACACTGGGGGCACATACATCACACATGTATATGCCCCCAGCCCCTCCTGTGAGGTATATGCCCCCAGCCCCTCCTGTGAGGTATATGCCCCCAGCCCCTCCTGTGAGGTGTATGCCCCCAGCCCCTCCTGTGAGGTGTATGCCCCCAGCCCCTCCTGTGAGGTGTATGCCCCCAGCATCTCAAATGTGGTGTATATGCTCCCAGCGTCTCAAATGTGATGTATAAGCTCCCAGCGTCTCAAATGTGATGTATAAGCCCCCAGCATCTCAAATGTAATGTATATGCCACAGCATCTCAAATGTGATGTACATGGTCCATCACCTCTTGTGATGTATATGCCACTTACATCTTCAATGTGATTTATCACAGGAGGGGCTGGGGCATACACCTCACAAGAGATGCTGGGGGTATATACATGACCGGAGGGGTTGGGGGCATATACATGACAGGAGGGGCTGGGGGCATATACCTGACAGGAAAGGCTGGGGGCATATACATCACAAGAGGGGTATCACAAGATTATAATTTTGTTCCTCTCACTGAGAACATTCAATAAGAGGGGCAGGGGCACAGAAATCACTGGGAGGGGCACAGGCATCACTAGGAGGGACAAGGCATCACCGTGGGGGGGGGACACAGGCATCACCGTGGGGGGGGGACACAGGCATCACCGTGGGGGGGGACACAGGCATCACCGGGGGAAGGGGCACAGGCATCACCGGGGAAAGGGGCACAGGCATCACCGGGGAAAGGGGCACAGGCATCACCGGGGAAAGGGGCACAGGCATCACCGGGGAAAGGGGCACAGGCATCACCGGGGGAAGGGGCACAGGCATCACCGGGGGAAGGGGCACAGGCATCACCGGGAGGAGACTGGGGGCATGGATAGCACTTGCCGAACACAGACAGCACTAGTGAGCATTGGAGGGAACACAACACTGGGGGTGACACACAGCACTTACAACTGCACACAGTGTCGGAGAGCGGGCACACAGCGCCAGAAAGCTGTTACAGGGAACAGGCATCACTAGGGGGCACAGGACATCACTGAGGGGAGACTGGGGGCATGGACAGCACTTGTGGAGCACAGCATTGCAGGGAACACAACACTGGTGGTGACACACAGTACTCAGAGCTTCACACAGCACTGGAGGAGGCACAGTGTCGGAGAGCAGGCACACAGCGCCGGAGAGTCGGCGCTGGGCACAGGCATCACTGGGTGAGGCACAGGCATCATTAGGGAAGGGGGGGGGCCACAGGCATCATTAGGGGTGGCATAGACAGGACTGGGCAGCCAAAGGCATCAGTAGCAGGGCACCGACCTCAATGGGCAGAGGACAACACAATGGGGGGCACAGGCATCACTATGGGGGGGGGCACAGGCATCACTATGGGGGGGCATAGGCATCACTGGGGGGAGACTGTGGGGTACGGATAGCAGTTGCAGAGCATAGAAATCACAGCACTCCGAGCTGCGCACAGCACCAGAGAAGGGGAGCAGGGCACACAGCGCCAGAGAGCGGGTACGCAGGGTACACAGCGCCGGAGACCGGGTACACAGCGCCAGAGAGCGGGCGCAGGGCACACAGCGCCAGAGAGCGGGCGCAGGGCACACAGCGCTGGAGACCGACTATACAGCAAGGGAAATCAGGCGGACGTCACTTGTACATACCGCTGTAAGTAGGAAGTGGTGAAGCGGTTGTGGGCTGGAACCCGCCCACAAAGTAAGTCCTGAGCACTCCTGCACTGGCCAGCAAGAGAGCTCAGTGGTACGTGCAAACAGTGCATGTAGGGATTTAAAGGGCCGGCGGCCAGCAAGACTGCGCCGAGGGCTCGAGCACTGCCACCCCCGGGAATCTGCCCGGGGACCGTATGAAAGGTCACGGCGGGCCGCATGCGGCCCGCGGGCCGGAGCTTCCCCACCCCTGGATTAAGGGGTTAAAACATGTGTCTTTATTGCACATCTAAAATTGTTACACTGGAAATTAACTGTCAGTGTGAGATCATGCAATCAGAGATCTGGTGAAGCACAAGGAAAGTTTTGGAGACCAGAGTAGGAGGTTCAGGTTATAAAGTGTGGAATGGTAGGCTGAGATGAGAGAGATGTTGGGTGGTGCAGAATTTTGTAAGCGGTAATTATATGTTGTATTATCTGACGGATAAACAACCAGTGCAGTGACAGAGGCATTGGTGAATGAATTATTGAAAAATGGGCCTGCATACAAAACTGTGAGGGAGGGGGGGGTGTCCTGGCTATGGAGGAGGGAGGACGTGTTTGTCTCAGCTCCTGCCACCGGACTACACTACTGACAATTAAACCAGCCCAAGAGCCTGGAAGAAAAGGATATGCAGTGGAGGAGAAGGGAGAGCTCCCAGGGGCCCAGCAGAGGAGCGTCACGGACAGAGGAGAAGGGAATCGGAGGCTTCCTTACCGGGCCAAAGCAGAGGACAGCACCGCAGACATCTCCCAAGATGGAGAAGCAGGGGAAGCCCCAGCAGCAGCAGAGACAGAGGGAGGAAACCACCCGGGCTGCGGAGGAGAGGCAGCTGATAACCCCAGACAGCCAGCGTGCAGGGTCTCAGATACAGGGGAGGCCTGGAGCAGGGAGCATGGGTATAACCCCCACCATTGCTGATTGCAGACCTGCAGTGGGGAGGCCTCAGGAGGGGGGAGAGGTGTCCTTACCCCGGTCACAGAAGGAGGACAATAATGAATCTCAAGCAGAGGCTGTTAATGCTGCAAATGGGGAACAGGGCCCTGCTAGTGGAAATCTATCTTCAGTGAGACACAGCCTGAGTCAAAGTGTGTATGATATGGAAATGCACACAGAGTTAGAGCCTGCCACAAGTACAATAAGATCACATGAACCAGGAGTGCTGACAGAACTTAATGAAATCCGGGCACACATCTCTTCTATGCCCACCAGAGAAGATATGGAGACCTATATAGCAAGGCTGGAACAGGCATACCGCACAGAGCTGTCGGCCCTGAGGGGGGAGGTGGAAAGAGTGGACACTCAGAACCAAATACAGGCAGCTAAAATACAGAATATAGAAGACACCACTCAGGCACAAGGGGCCATTTTGGATCAACACTCCCGCCAAATACAATCTATGGTGGAAGCAATGGACGATGCTGAAAACAGGGGCCGGAGAAACAATTTAAGTATCCGGGGTTTACCAGAGTCTGTTGAACCTAAGGATCTTCAGAGAGCCCTCCAAGTGATGTTTAATGAGATCATGGGTGAACCATCTAGCCAACCCCTGAAGCTAGACAGAGTGCATAGAGCGCTTGGCCCTAGACCTACACAGAATGACAGACCTCGAGATGTGATTTGCAGGGTCCACCGTTATGTCCTCAAAGAGGCCATCCTGTTTAAGCTGCGCAGTGGAGTTTCACCAGCATACGAGGGGAGCCAAGTCCAGATTCTGCAGGACTTATCCCGTTTCACTTTACAAAGAAGGAGAGCACTGAAACCTCTCCTGGACATGCTTCGTTCGTATGAGTTTCAATACAGCTGGGGATTTCCCTTCCGCCTGCAGGTCCGACACGCGGGAAGAATGCATGTTGTTAGGAACCCGACTGATATGCCATCGTTTGCTGCAGCCCTGGACATTCCGTTGGTGCCTATAGAGAAAAAGCCGGTGTTTCCAATGGGGGGATGGGGTGCTGCCCCAGATGGTGATCGGATGCGTGGCCCTCGAAGAGAAAGAAGAGGAAGACCAGTCTAATGTTAAAGGAGTTATTGGTTTATAAACAAAAATTCATTGGGTTGTTTCTCAATAGAATGTACCTCCCAGTTTTGCCATAATTTTTTTGCCAGGGGGATTAAGTCTTTCTGATTATGAGGGCGGGGGGTTCCCTCCCGCCTTCCTGGAAGGGGAGCGGGGGGGCACCCCTTGACGGTGTATAACACAATATTCTCTAGACCTTGTGTCCTCACATTATATACGGCTCTGGCTGACAAACTAAGTTGAATAATTGCTTATTGTTAGTCCGGGGCAGGGGGATCCTTTGTAGAAAGTTCCCTCCCTGATTGGGATAACACGCCATAAAGGAGTGGCGTAGTCTCACCAGCCCTGGGTTAGACAGTTTGGTTTTCTCTTATACCTATACAGTTACTTTTAGTCTTTTTAGACTCGACGTTAGGGTCTTGTTGTGACCTTGCAGGCAGGACGCACTCTGACCTCCTTGCCTTTTGGTTTCTACTGCTTTGTTGGTAGTTTCTTTTGAATTCTCGACCTTCTTACCTCTTCTCTTTTTTATTTCCTCTTCTCTTTCCCTGCTCTTCCTATCCTAAAAAACAAAACAAAAAAACCAAAAAACTGTGATGGAGTCCGATTTTAGTATTTATGTATTGAAGTCAAGATAAGAAGTGAATCAGTGACAGAGTTTCAGCAGTGTCGTTGGTTAAAAAAAAAGTGGATTCTGGAGATGGTTTTTTGAATTGCAAGTAACATGAATGAGTAATTGGACATAGGAAGTGAAAGACCGATCTGTGTCCAATATAACCAAAGAAATCGGGTGTGCGGTTTGTGAGTTATGACATGGAAATATGAGATGTAGTAGGTTACTACAGTTTTGGAAAGATAGAGTTGTTTAGTAGTATAGGGATGATGTCAGGAGATGTCTATAATTGGGGGACATCATTGAGGGTCATCCTTTATACAGTACAAGACAAAAAGCAAATGGAAATGGCATAAGGTGCCACATGCTTTGGCAGACCACCCTTGGTCATAAATGTGTGGCCAGCTTCAACCCACCAGTGTGTCTGCATCCGTCACCATTAAAATTGCATCACCAAAAAGAAAGTCATGGAATTATGAATATCGGCATGTTAGTGACGTGCAGATGATGTAGTAATAGAAACTAAATTTCATAATATCTCAGTTTATTCAATATCAAGTGTGAGTGCTACAACCACTTCAGTGAGGAGTCCACTTTTATCTTACATACAGTGAATGTTTGGAGACCATGTGGGCAACTGCATGAGTCCTTCATGAGGGAACGTCACACCAGTCCTACTCCCGGCATAGTGGTGAGCAGTGGCATATTGTATGGTAGCTGTGTGTCTGTTTGCAGGTACACCAGCAGCTCGGCGTTACAGTTCCTGTGGTACGGCCATGTCTCCAATGTATCCCAGGAGTCCTTTATGAACAACTCGATGCCAGGCTACATGTTACTGTGTGCAGCCTGTGTGGCCTAAACCTTCTACCATGGCCTTCAGCGTTTCCCGACTGGTCTCCCATTGAGGAAATCTGGGAGGTCATTGGTCAGAATTTTAAAGCGGGCTGCCAATAGTGGATCTTGATGATTAGCCAAAATGCATTGAGTGTGACAGAACATTCCTCAGACAGCCATTAATAACCTCATTGCTGACAGCAGAGGTGTGTGTAACTAAGTGCGGGGTTTTCTGCGCGTGCCGCTCCTACTTAATAATGAATAATGTTCTCATTATTTACCTATTCTGAACATTGTATTGATCCTGTGACATCCATAATTCCATGTATCCTTTCAGATGTAAGGAGTGTCCATCCGCACTTGTACATATATCCCATGTATATGTATCTACTAAACTCACCAATGGAGATTATCTCTTTAATAGCCTCATTTTCCCATTCCTGTTATTCTTTCCTATGCGCTCATGGAGCCCTCCGCCTCAATCAATGGGCTGAACTTGCTATATTTTATTAACCAAATGTAATGCAACCAACATGTTAGGAAGGTAAACTGATATACCGCTCCTCCGATACTAAATATCCTGGACCATACTGTCACAGCACAAATTGAAGACTTGTCATCTGAACTGAATGATTTAATGGCTCATAAATTTTCCAAGATTTTAAAATGCGTTGCACATGACAACATCCATAAGTTACAGCGGGAACTGGAGCTGCTTGAATATGATTTATCAATATGCATAGATATAAAATATCTCTGTTCTGTGCCATTAAAGTATCTATTGTCATTTTTGTCATACTGATTTATATAAATGGTGTCCGCTCCATTAATAACTTTTGTTTCCCTTTTTCTATAGTTTCATACTGTTCTTTTTTTTTTTTCTTCGCTTTTTGTGCACTGTAGTGTAAAGTGCAATTCTGTACTAAAGTAGAAGCCCATTCCTTAAAGGGGATTTTCCTTCTTCATCCCATAGATTTGCATTAGTTATAAATAGTAAGGTCATTGATTCATCTTCTCCAGTGCGGGCTCTTGGCTTGTCTACAGGTGTAAGGAAATTGACATTAGTTTGTCTACTATTCTTATGACTGACCCTACACAAAGGTCATAACTGTAGTGTAGCGCAGGACGGTAGTCGTGAGGTCTGCCTCTTCTATTTCCTGGCACGATACATGAAAGATGAGGGCCTGGCTGGTGTCTACAGTATATCATAGTGGTGTTAAGCCCGTGTAGGCCGCATGGGGCCGATTGTTTCAGATGGCAGGGACCAAATGACGCCTTACTCAGAAATGGAGACCACCAATTCTTTAAAACCAACATAGTTTTACTCCAGTCCTTCAATGGCAACTGTACATACCAGGTAGCAAGTACACAGCTTCTCATATGTTTTAGTAATGTATAGTATTTTTAAGCACACCTTCTTCAGACACATCTGGGATGTTCTTGTGCTCACAGGTACTGCTAACGTCAGGAGAAGTGCAGCCTGTGGAAACTGCTTCCTTCCCTGGGGTTCCGCATCTGATTCTTGTAGAGTAGTGGGTTGTGTGACATGCCAATACGGTGGGATTCAATCTGTAAGCTTCCAGACGCTTAGGGAACTTTATCCCTGTACCGTCTCTTGTCTAGTGTGCTTTACCGGTTTTTTCCTTTACCTTTACAAACTGCAAGCCATTTGGACCTGACTGCTAGACATCCTTCTATTCGGACTCTTTCAATTAGGTCAATCCAATATGAAGGTCGGTCCCTGGCCCTGACATAGTCTGTTACTCTGTATCTCAGATTGTCACTTTGGATTAAACTATCCTGGTTCTTGTCTAGGTACTTCTTTCTGTCACTCACTGCATTCAACTTTGACAACCATTTACTATAGGTCTGCTATAGTAATATGCTGGGCTCTAACTGACTCTCTCTTGAAGGAAACGATCTTTCCTCACATACAAACCTCTCCCACTATGAGTTAGTATCAAGTTGAACTATTTCTTACCCTAATGTCAATATAACAGTTTACTGCTTTGCTACACATGCATTACATTGCAGCTCACATTACCCCATGCTATCCCAACTCATGCCTCCCTATCTCACTTTTCAAAATCAATAAAAACATTTGAATCACAATACACAAGACATAATACACATTACGCTTCACATGACAATAACGTGATTGGTGTCTTCAGAGAGGAACACAACTAGTCCACCTTCTTACATAACCTCTATGTGCATGGGGTACGTGCCCACGATCAGGGTTCACAGCATTTTGGATGCACCATGCTTAAGCTACATCCAAAACGCTGTGATGTACAGTACAAGCACAGTGGATGGGATTTCTAGAACGTCTATGTCCACTGTGCATGTACGGTCTGCAGCATAAACTGACCTGTGGTGCAGCTTTCTGAGCTGGAAGCATGTCAATTGTTTTTTGCATAGTCGCAAGTGTTCTCCACAGGGAGAACAGAAGAGACACCGCAACTACCCGAGCCTGGATTATGGGCATGGGCAGCTGCAGTCTCATGTAGAGGAGACTCTCGACCCCACAGGTAAGGACTCAACAGGTCCTGATTCTGGGCACGTACCCTTAGGCTATGTGTCCACGAGAGCATGTTGCTGCAGATTTTTCTGCCTCAAAATCCGCAGCTTTCCCCCAGAATCCGCACCTTAGCATAGCTGCGGATTTGACGCGGATTTCGATGCGGATTTTGTCCATTGTACTATGTGTTTCTGAATAAAGCTTTGACTGTTTTGAAGGCAAAAAAAAGTCTGTCATTTCCTGTCCCAACCCTCCTTTCTTCTCCATTATCCATTTTGTTAGCAGTCTCACAGTGTGCTTATACAGAAAAGCTGCGGCCAACACCACTGGGCTCTTACGTTCTAACAGGCTGTATATAATAACCCAGTGGTGGTGGCCGCAGCTTATAGCCAAAAAATGTGGTCCCATGTTCCCTTTCACTGTTATTTAAAAAAAAAAAAAAAAAAAAAAAAATGTGCTCCGCTGTATTTTCACTGTCCAGCCCGATGCAAGCAAGCAACTGGGGGCTGTGCTTCTCAGCGGGATAAGGCTGAAGCATTCTCTGCCCCTCCCGCTGAGAAAAACAGTCCTCAGCTGCCTCTGAAAATGGCGGCTCCGTTGTGAAGCGCCATTCTCAGGTGCTGTACCGAGGCTCATCCAGCTGCCCTGATGCATTTGGCTGGCTGGGTAATACAGGGTTAATGCCAGTTTTCTGCAAACTGGCACTAAGCCCGAGGTTCATAATGTCATGCCTGTGTAGACACGGCCATTATGAACCTCCATTTGGTAATAAAGAAAACCCAACACCTTTATTAAAAATTTTAATTGAAAGAAAAACACACACACATCCCTGATTGACATCTTTATTACTATCAAGCCTCAGAGGTTAATCCAGGACAATATCACAGGAAAGCTCTCTGCCGGCTGCTGGGAGCGGCAGAACTCACTGGCCGGGTCAGCTCAGTTCATAGCTGAGCTCGGGTCAGATGACTTAAGAGCATCAGCTGACCCGGGCACAGAAGTCAGCCGGTCAGCTGACTTAATTCGCGAGCGCGGGCGGGTCAGCTGAGTGCACATCGACAGCTGAATAGTCGGCCGATGTGCACTCATCTGACCCGGGCACGGACGTCAGCCGGTCCCAGCAGACGGAAGAGAGCTTTGCAGCATCTCATACACTGACTGCTGCTGGGACCGGCTGACGTCCGTGCCCGGGTCACATGACTGCACATCGTCAGCTGACTTAATTCGCGAGCGCAGGCGGGTCAGCTGACTGCACACCGACCAGCTGATGTGCCGGGCTCCGATGTGCACTCATCTGACCCGGGCACGGACGTCAGCCGGTCCCAGCAGACGGAAGAGAGCTTTGCAGCATCTCGTACACTGACGGCTGCTGTGACCGGCTGACGTCAGTGCCCGGGTCAGCCGGGTGCACATCGGAGCTGTCATGGATTATCGTCGGGGGATTCAGGGAGTAATAAAGATGGCAATCAGGGATGTGTGTGTGTTTTTCTTTCAAATAAAATTTTTAAAAAAGTGTTTTCTTTTCTTTATTACCAAACGGAGGTTCATAATGGCCGTGTCTACACAGGCATGACATTATGAACCTCGGGCTTAGTGCCAGTTTGCAGAAAACTGACACTAAGCCCGTTATATTACCCAGCCAGCCAAATGCATCAGGGCAGCTGGATGAGCCTCGGTACAGCACCTGTGAATGGCGCTTCACAACGGAGCCGCCATTTTCAGGGGCAGCTGAGGACTGTTTTTCTCAGCGGGAGTGGCAGAGAATGCTTCAGCCTTATCCCGCTGAGAAGCACAGCCCTCAGTTGCTTGCTTGCATCGGGCTGGACAGTGAAAATACAGCGCAGCACATTTTTTTTTTTTTTTTTAAAAAGAATTGTGAAAAAAGACCTGGGATCCTGTTTTGCCAGCTAAAAGCAAGCAGCCTGTAACTAGCTGCTTTTAGCTGGCAATCCAGAGTCCGGACACAACACGACTACACTGCCACTACTCTACACTACAAAATGGTGAAACTTCCTCTTCCTGAACTATCCTACATCACTTCCTGCGGATTTGTTTGCGAGATCCGCACCAAATCCGCAGGAAAAAGAGCCTGTGGGAACAGACCTGCGGATTTCTTGCGGATTTTACACCTTGCATTGACTTGCATGGGAAAAATCCGCAACAAAATCCGCAACAATAATTGACATGCTGCAGATTTTTCCGGATCAAAATCCGCGGCAAATCCGCCGCGGAAAAATCCGCAGCATGGGCACAGCATTTCCAAAATGCCATTGAAATTGCTTGGAAGTGCCGCTGCTGCAGATTTTCGGCAAATCCGCGGCAAAATCCGCGGTAAATCCGCAGTGTGGGCACATAGCCTTATAGGAGCTCAGAACCAAGGTGAGTTTTACGGAGACTACAAAGGGTGTCCTTCTTGACGCATCAGCCTGGTGAATCTTGGCTTCAAAGCCTGGACAGACTGTCCTGTGTGGCAAGTCTGGTCATTTTCTATTTATTACAGGAAGGGGGTGTAGTTGGCAGAAACAAGGTAATTAATGTGGAAGTTTCTTACCCCCAGTAAGTCCATGGTACTGTTGGACCTGTGATTTCAATATGAAAATATAGGCCGTCCAGGAAACTTCAGGCCAGGACCATTCGTATAAAAGAAGGGTATGGCTGTCTACCTGAACTGAATATGATCCATAAAGCATTTCTTCTTCCCTGAAGGAAACGGAAGAATAACTTTAAACAAACATTTAGATATTTCCATTGGTTCTCCATTTTTATGTGGTAACTATTTTGCTTGTATATTGCGCTATTTTTTTTTTTTTTACTTTTTATTGTAAACCCTGAACTTTTTTTATATTAAAGCTTAAAACTTTAATATTTGGACCTTGAATGCTCTAAAGAATCTAAAACCTTAGAGATTGTGTGGCTTTTTGACTGTTGGACAGGACTACAGATTTTTGGAACTCCCCAGCCCATTTGAATGATGGGTAGTGGCAGTGTGTTGGGTATCCGGCTTGTGTGGACTTTATCGGGGTGTGATTTTTGCTCACTTTATGGCCTCGGTTGCGTGCAAGATCAAGTGAGAGGAGAGAAAGTCACACTTGCAGGCATTCTCCACTTCATGCATTGAAAGTGTGTATGTGACAATAGGCAGCAGCACGGAGTTAACTACAACTGCACATGACCTCTGCAGCCATTCTCAAGGCTCATATGCTCTGCCAATGTAAATGGTACAAGCAGATGAACAAAGTGATTGGCTGCAGTGGTCACAATTGCTGTGTTAAGTACATTTCACTACTTTGGTTGCACAGCCCTTGTATGTATTAGTGACTAGAAGTGCTGTTGTAGTGAATGGGTTTATAAAAATCTTGGTTTTGATAGATTTTTTTCCCCTTTTTTTTCCCTTGCAAAAAAAGTGATCGAAATAATCCCTGAGCTCTCCTGACCCTGCTGTTCTTTTCTGTTTTGCGCTGTCATTTCGTTGCAGAGATATTCACCATTGTTGATCTGGAGCACAGTATATGAATTCTCTGCTTGAAGTCCAAGTAGGCTTTTCTTAAGTCTCACTTCTTTGGAGTGTGCACTTTCACTTGCGCCCTCCTAGATGCTGCCAATCTCAGCTCGACAGTGTCGGATACTGCCTGACTGGTATAGTCTAGGAGGGAAGGGAAAATGTGCACGCCCACAGGGAAGATTTTGAAAAAAAGCTCAATTGAGCTGCAAGCAGAGGTTTCTCATACTGCGCTCCAAAAGCAACAAATCTGATCATCTCTGTAATGGAGTGATGCAGCACAAAATAGGGAAAAAGTGGCAGAAACAGGGCAACTCATTGATTTTTTTTTTTTTCTTTCTGCAGGTTAGAAGTTCTTTAAACCTTTATTCAGAAAACACATACATTGTTTAACTGTTTTTCATTGATAGAGCACAGATCCATTATAATCTATGGTGCTGTTAACATGTTCTTGTTTTTCCATGGACCATGTGTTTCTACAAAACACACGGACACTCATCCTTTTTTTTTTTTTTTTGGATGACAAGCGCCAATACAAGTCTAAGGGTCCATGAAAACCACACACAGCACACGGATGACATTCTTGTGCTGTGCATATTTAACAATCCAAAGCATAGGAGAAGCTTTATAATTTAAGTGAAAAACACTGACGCTGATGGTAAACGTGGATACACTGACCTTACACTGCTGACATATTGATTGATACGACTGATGATACGGTACCATTTTTCCACGTATATTTTTAAACATGGACATGTGAATAAGGCCTAAAAGGGCTTTCTCATGAATACATCCAGGTGCCATTTTCTGAAGATGTCAGAAAACCTTTTACAGCCAAAACTGAGACCCAGGCTGCAGTAACGGCACTTATTTGGAGACCATGACCTTTTCAATACATTACATTATTATATTTATTGAGTCTTCATGTAATGACCAAGGGTTTTTATTTGTGCAGGGGACATTTGTGCAGATTTGTTCAAAGTGACAGATTTTTATAAATGCCAGTTAAACATAGCAGTTATACAGGGCAGGAGACAGGTAAGTCATGCAAGGCAATCAAACTTGTTCCTAGTTCATTTGCGCTGTAAAATGTATTCCTATGCATACAGTTCAAACCTGAAGTTTACATACACTATCTAAGCTGACATATATGCATGTTTTTCTCACTATCTGACATGAAATCAGAATAAATGTTTACTGTTTTAGGTCAATTAGGAACCAAAATTATTTATATTTGCCAAATCCCAGAATGAGAGTGAGAATGTTTTTAAGGCATTTTTATTACTTTCCACAAAGTCAAAAGTTTACATACACTAAGACTACTATGCCTTTAAACAATGTGAGACAGCCCATATGATGTTGTCATGTCTTTGGAAGCTTCTGATAGGTTTCTTGGCAACATCTGAGTTAGAGACACACCTATGGATGTATTTTAATGCACATCTGAAACACTCTGCTTCTTTGTGTAGCATTATGGGAAAGTCAAAAGAAATCAGCCAAGATCTCAGAAAGAGAATTGTGGACTTGTACAAGTGGTTTATCCTGGGGTACAATTTCCAGATATCTGAAGGTGCCTCATTCATCTGTACAAACAATTATACGCAGGTACAAACAATATAGGAATGTCCAGCCATCATACTTCACAGGAAGCAGCACAGTTCTATGTACCCGAGATTAACATGCTTTTGTTAAACATGCGCATATCAACCCAAGAACAAAAGCAAAAGACCTTGTGAAGATGCTGGCGGAAGCTGGTAAGATTGTGCCATCATCCACAGTGAAACACGTACTGTATCAACATGGGCTGAAAGGCCACTCTGCCGGAAAGAAGCCATTACTCCAAAAACATTAAAAAGCCAGATTGTTTGCAAATGCACACAGGAACAAAGACCTTAATTTTTAGAAACATGTCTTGACAAAACTAAAATTGCACTGTTTGGCCATAATGACCATCTTTACGTTTGGAGGAAAAAGAGAGAAGCTTTGAAGCCTAAGAATGTCATCCCAACTGTGAAACACTGGGGTGGCAGCATCATGTTGTGGGGTTGTTTTGCTGTAGGAGAGACTGGTGCACTTCACAAAATAAATGGCTTCATGAGGAAAGAAGATTATATGTCAATACTGAAGCAGAATCTCAAGACGTCAGCTAGGAACTTAAAGCTTGGGTGGAAATGGGTCTTGCAATGTTTTACATTGTAATGTCTTACAATGACTCAAAGTATACTGCCAAACTGGTTACAAAGTGGCTTAAGAATAATGAAGTCAATGTTTTGGAGTGGCCATCACAAAACCCTGATCTCAAACATATTGAAAATTTATGGCAAAGCTGAAAAGGCAGATGCGAGCAAGGCAACCTACAAACATGGCTCAGTTACCCCAGTTCTATCAGGAGAAATGGGCTATAATCCCTATTAACTATTGTGAGACGCTTGTGGACAGATATACAAAACGTTTGATCCAAGTCATACAATTTAAGGGTAATACCAAATACTAATGAAATGTACATAAGTAATAAAAATGCCTTAAAACATTCTCTCGCGTGTTCTCTCTCGCGCGCGCTCTGTTCCTAATTGACCTAAAAGGAAAGGTTTATTCTGATTTCATGTCAAATAGAAAAACATGAATGTGTATTTTTAGATAGTGTATGTCTTGTGCACAGTTAGAAACCCTTGGTCATCACAGTTAGAAACCCTTGGTCATTACATGAAGCATCAATGAAGAATCAATGTAATATAAAATATTCACCTTGTGTGCATTTGCATTTCGATAAACTAAAAAAACCCCAACTTATTCAAACACAAAGTGTGTTGTGGCAGAATACTGGTTCTTGTGTGCCTCCTTCTAGTCTGCAATAGTTTGGTGTACTGTTGTATGGTGCTGGTGTAAAGCTTTGTGCATTATATTTACATGTACATGTTTCTTTTTTTCTTATGCAGCAAATAAACAAGCTAAGAAACTTGACCGATGATGTGGTAAGGCTTCTATGTTCTGTCAACTAACCTGTGCATGAAAAATTCTGCATGCGCCTAACACAAGTGTAGATACATTTTTTGTGTTTAAAGGAGCACCCTTAGTAATTATCCAGGACTTTAAATTGACATCCCATCTTTAGGATAGGCCATCATTATAAGGTCAGTGGAGCTGTAATACTGTGGACTTCTGACAATCAGCTTTTCTCGGTGGTGGCAGTGGCCGGAAGTGATCTATTGCGTATTTTAACAGCTCCATAAAACTATATAGTGGGTACTGCAGATCCACCCATATAAATATTTGACATGGAGTGAATGTGTAGTACTCAGCCTATGTCACAATCCAGTTGATGAAGCTGTGTAGTTCACTTCACAGCTAAGCACATGTGGCCTCCACCAAAACCTAGAGCAACTGATCGGTGGAGATGTCAGGCATTCACTCCCATTGATTTGATGTTGATGACCTATCCTAAGTGTAGACCCTCTATATAAATGGTTGTCTCATCTACTGAAATAGCTAAAATTGCAGAGTGCTTGTAAAAACATGCAACTTTTATGGTTTGCGTTTTCAGGAATGGAGGAATTTTTTTTTTTTTTTTTTTTTTTTTTTTTTAGGGTACTGCTCATTGCCTAGTGTACTGGCCACCTCAGAGTGGTCAGTAGCTTAGGAAAGGACCACAATACTATCAAGCTCTTTGCTTTAGAGCCAGCAAGGCAACTCTAAAACTGTCCGGATCACTGGATCTGACAAAGATTAGTCCTGTAAACTTTTTCCATGCTGCAGAGGTAAAGCTGCTTTTGGTTCTGCATGGGAGTGCACTCAGATCGGACCATTGGCTGGACAAGGATTCTATTCTGAACTGTCAATCTTCTGGAGCACATCCCTCCAGGGAACCTGAAAATGACCACTGTGCTTCCTAATAATAAAAAATGACAACCTCTGTAAAACGTATTATATATTATGAAGACTTGTTCACACAACATATTTGCAGGCAATTTACAGTGGAGAAATTAGCTGCGGTGAAGTCTTATCCACGCACTGATCAGCCGCCCTGCAGCACAAGTGGACAGGCAGTACAGTATTGGCATTAGTGTCGACATTGCTGCTGCAGATATTGCTGCTGTGCATTCTCCACAGCAAAAAGTTTTAGGCAGGTGTGGAAAAAATGCTTCAACGCAATAATGCTTTAAATAATAGAATACTTTATTTTTGATCAATTAACTAAATGCAAAGTGAATGAACAAAAGCGAAATGCAAGTCACATCAATATTTGGAGCGGCCAGCCTTTGCCACCAAATCGGCATCAATTCTTCTTGGTACACTAGCACACAGTTTTTGAAGGAACTCTGCAGGGAGGAATTTTAATCCTCTTGCAGAACTTACCACGTCGTCTTAGCCAAATGCTGAGGTCTCCATGTAATTCTTGACAGACTTGATGTTGAGATCAGAGCTCTATGGGGCCATCCTTATCACTTCCAGGTCTCCTTGTTCTTCTTTATGCTCAAGTTTGGTCTTAAGGCCCCGTCACACACAACAAGATCGCTAACGAGATCGTTGTTGCGTCACCGTTTCCGTTTCAGCGATCTCGTTAAGTATGATACCTACCAGCGATCAGGCCCCTGCTGTGAGATCGCTAGTCGTTGCTGAAGGGTCCGGACCATTTTCTTCAAAGGAGATGTCCTGCTGGGCAGGACACATCGCTGTGTTTGACACCTAACAATGACCTCCTATACAGGTCGCTCATCGTTACTGCATCGTTGGTAAGATCTGACTGTGTGACATCTCACCAGCGACCTCCCAGGGACTTACCAGCGATCCTTATCAGGTCGCATCGTTTTCGGGATCGCTGGTAAGTCGTTAAATGTAATGGGGGCTTTAACCCCATTACGACCGCGTTACGTTTTAAAACGGCACTAAAAAAGGGTACTTATTCCTTTCTGCCGTTTTAAAACGGCGGTCGGAAAAAAGGGTCTAGCGCCCCCCAGAGTCAGAAAATTTCCGGGGTCTCAGCTGCCGGGGGTAGCTGAGACCCTGGAGATCATGATTCGGGCCGGTTTTTCCGGTCCCCGCTCACCTGATGACCGGTATACACCGTATACCGATCATCAAGTTATAGTAAATGACCGCGCCGGTAAAAAATCATTTATCTCCCATCTGGCATGATCAAACATGCCAGATGGGAGATAAATCTTTTTCCCGGTTCCCTCCGGTCCCCTCGGTATCCCCAAAGTGCCCCCCCCGACCCCCAACCCCCTCCCGAAAATCCAAGATGGCCGCGCGCATCGGAGAGCACAGCAGCGAGCCGGCCGCATTTCCACTGTTCCTATGGTTTCTGTCGTATGTGCCATAACACATGCGACAGAAACCTGCTCCCTAGGCCCTGCCGGGTCCCCCCCTACCCCCCCCCTGGTGTCCCCCGGTGTCCCCCGGTGTCATACATACCGGAGCGCTGATCCCCCGCGGCCCCCTCCTCCTTCTCTGCAGACTCCGGTCACATGTGCCGAGCAGATGACAGCTTCCTGTGTTCAGGACGCTGGCTGCTGCTGCTCAGCACTGTGCAGCTGTGACCCGGGGAGGGTGGGTGCAGCTTTTTGCACCCACTCTCCTCAAATGGAGGGTCTGCCCTCCTAGAAAATGGGGGATACGTTCCCTGAACGTGTCCCCCATATTCTAGAAGGTCCAGAGGCGACGTGGGACATCCAAATGGATTATAGTGGATTTTTTTTTTTTCTTTTCAATAAATTGGTCAATCAGGGAATGATTTGGGGAGTGTTTTTTCAAATAAATTTTTTTTTGTTGTCAATTTTTTTTCTTATTACTGTCAATTAGTTATGTCGGGTATCTGATAGACGCCGTGACATAACTAATTGCTGGGCTTGATGCCAGGTGACATTACACACCTGGTATCAACCCCATTCATTACCCCGTTAGCCAACGCACCAGGGCGCGGGATGAGCTGGGGCGAAGCGCCAGAATTGGCGCATCTAATGGATGCGCCACTTCTGGGGCGGCTGCGGCCTGCTATTTTTAGGCTGGGAAGAGTCCAATAACCATGGCTCTTCCCATCCTGAAAATACCAGACCCCAGCTGTCAGCTTCACCTTGGCTGGTGATCTAATTTGGGGGGACCCCACGTTTGTTTTTTTTTTTAATTATTTATTTATAAATAATTAAAAAAAAAAAAACAGCTTGGGGAGCCCTCCAAATTGATCACCAGACAAGATGAAGCTGTCAGCTGTGGTTTGCAGGCTACAGCTGTCTGCTTTACCCTAGCTGGCTATCAAAAATAGGGGGGACCCCACGTCATTTATTTTAATTTTTTTTTTTTTTTTTTGGGCTAAATACAAGGCTAGGCATCCTTTAGTGCCACATGAAAGGCACTAAAGGGCGCCAGCTTAGAATATGCAGGGGGGTGGGACGTTATATATGTTTGACATCTATCCATTCATCCATTGTAGCATTTTACGCTGTGTGCCCACAATCAGGTTTTGCAGCGTTTTGGGCGCAGAGTGTTTTCCCTGCGTCCATAACGCTGCGTTGTGCAGTAGAAGCACAGTGGCAGGATTTTTAGAAATCCCGTGCCCACTGTGTTTCTTTTCTCCGCAGCATAAACCAACCTGTGGCGCAGCTTCCCGAGCCTCAGCATGTCAATTTATGCTGCGGAGATGAGTGTTCTTTGCAGGTAGAATAAAACTAAAGTCCACAGCAGCCTGAACCCAAATCGTGGGCATGGGCAGCTGCGTTCTCCCGTGGACAACACTCACATTTCTGCAGGAGGCTGACACTGTGTACTAGACGCCGTGTCGCTGGATCATGGCCACATAGCCTAAAGGCTACTTTACACGCTGCGATATCGGTCCCGATATCGCTAGTGTGGGTACCCGCCCCCATCTGTTGTGCGACACGGGCAAATCGCTGCCCGTGCCGCACAACATCGCGCAGACGCATCACACATACTTACCTGCCCGGCGACGTCGCTGTGACCGGCGAACCGCCTCCTTTCTAAGGGGGCGGTCCGTGTGGCGTCACAGTGACGTCACTGAGCGGCCGCCCAATAGAAGCGGAGGGGCGGAGATGAGTGGCCGGAACATCCCGCCCACCTTCTTCCTTCCTCATAGCGGCCGGGAGGCAGGTAAGGAGAGGTTCCTCGTTCCTGCGGCGTCACACATAGCGATGTGTGCTGCCGCAGGAGCGACGAACTACATCGTTACTGCTGCAGTAACGATAATCGAGAATGGACCCCCATGTCACCGATGAGCGATTTTGCACGTTTTTGCAACGATGCAAAATCGCTCATCGGTGTCACACGCAGCAACATCGCTAATGCGGCCGGATGTGCGTCACCAATTCCGTGACCCTAACGACTCCGCATTAGCGATGTCGCAGCGTGTAAAGCCCCCTTAACAGTGAGAAATTTGTTGCTACAGCAACATTTTTGTGAAGTACCTGTGGATTCAAAATGCTTACTATACTCCTGAATAAAATCCTTGAGGGGTCCAGTTTCCAAAATGAGGTCACTTGTGGGGGGTTTCTGATGTATAGGTACCCAAGGGGCCCTGCTAATGTGACATGGTGCGCGCAATTTACTTCAACTTTTCCAAAATTCAAATGGTGCTCCTTCCATTCCAAGCCCTCCCATTTATCCAAACAAAGGTTTTTGGCCACATGTGGGGTATCCCTGCGCTCACAAGAAATTAGATAACAACCTGTGGGGTACACGTTTTGTTGTTGCCTCTTGAAAAAGTGAAAAATGTGTCGCTAAATCAACATTTTTGTGAAAAAAATGAAAATTTCAATATGGCAACCTAAGCTTATCAAATTCTGTGAAGTATTCGTGGATTCAAAATGCTCAATATACACCTAGATTAAAGCCTTGAGGGGTCTTATTTCCAGAATGGGGTCACTTGTGGGGGACCTCCACTGCTTAGGCACCTCAGGGGCTCTCCTAATGCAACATGGCGTCTGCTATTGATTCCAGCCAATTTTGCAGTCAAACTGCACTCCTTCTCTTCTGAGCCCTGTAGTGTGCCCAAACAGTTGATTTCCACCACATACAAGATATCAACAAACTCAGGAGAAATTGCGCAATAAATTTCATGGTGATTTATTTCCTGTTACCCTTGTGAAAAAAAAAGCTACCTGGTTGAAGTAACAATTTTGTGGTAAAATTTTATTTTTTTATTTTCATGGCTCAACGTTATAAACTTCTGTAAAGCACCTGGAGGTTCAGGGTACTCACCAAACATCAAGATAAATTCCTTGAGGGGCCTAGTTTCCAATATGGGGTCACTTGTGGTGTTTTTTTGCTGTTTACGTACCTTAGGGGTCCTCCAAATGCGACATGGTGCCTGCAATCTTTTTCAGCCAAATTTCCTTTCCAAAATTCAAATATTGCTCCTTCCGTTCCAAGCCCTCCCATTTCTCCAAACAAAGGTTTCAGACCACAAGTGAGGTATCACCGCGCTCATAAAAAAGTGGGTAACAAACGTTGGGGTCAAATTTTTGGAATTACCTCTTGAAAAAGTGAAAAAATTGATGCTAAAGCAACATTTTTGAGAAAAAAATGAAAATTTTCAATGTGACAACGTAACGTTATCAAAATCTGTGAAGTACTTGTGGATCCAAAATGCTCACTATACCCCTAGATAGAAGCCTTAAGGGGTCTAGTTTCCAAAATGGTGTCACTTGTGAGGGGTTTCTGCTGTTTAGGTACCTTAGCGGACATGTAAATGCAACATGGTGCCCGCAATCTATTTCAGCCAAATTTGCTTTCCAAAATTCAAATATTGCTCCTTCTGTTCCGAGCCCTCCCATTTGTCCAAACAAAGGTTTCTGACCACATGTGGGGTATTGGCGCGTTCATAAGAAAGTGGGTAACAAGTTTTGGGGTTCATTTTGTTGTGTTATTTCTTCTAAAAGTGAATAAATTTGGGGTAGAGCAACATTTTAGGTAAAATTTTATTTTTTGCTTTTTTTCATTCCACTTTGCTTTAGTTCCTGTGAAGCACCTGAAGGGTTAATAAACTTCTTGGATGTGGTTTTGAGTACTTTGAGGGGTGCTGTTTTGAGAATGGTGTCACTTTTAGGTATTTTCTGTCACTTAGGCCTCTCAAAGTCACTTCAAATGTGATGTGGTCCCTAAAAAAATGGTTTTGTGAATTTTGTTGAAAAAATGGGAAATTGCTGATGAACTTTGACCCCTTCTAACTTCCTAACCCCAAAACATTTTGTTTCAGAAATTGCGCTAATGTAAAGTAGACATGTGGGAAATGTTATTTATTAACTGTTTTGTGTGACATAACTCTCTGGGTTAAGGGCATAAAAATTAAAAGTTTGAAAATTGCAAAATTTTCAAAATTTTCATCAAATTTCCGATTTTTTCACAAATAAAAGCAAAAAATATCGTTCTAAATTTATAACTATCATGAAGTACAATATGTCACGAAAAAACAATGTCAGAATCACCGGGATCCGTTGAAGCGTTCCAGAGTTATGACCTCATAAAGTGACACTGGTCAGAATTGCAAAAAATGGCCTGGGCATTAAGGACAAAACTGGCTTCGTCCTTAAGGGGTTAATGACATTTGTTCCAAACTCATTCTGCAGCAGAGACCACAAACGTAGCCAATCAGATGCCCATATGATGATATGGCATGCTGGATAAGCTTCTGCTTGCATTTCTCCGCATTGAGAACTCATATTTCTGATCAAATTCCCTCTTATATTTGCTAAAAAGCTGTCTTAAACTTGCAAGGACCCTCCACCATGCTTCACTTCTTATTTGCATGACAACTCAACAATAAGTTTATCTAAAATGTAAACCTAGATTCCTAAAATAATTTCGAATGTTATTGGCATTACAGCACCTTTTATAGTTAAAAGAAAAAGGTTTTGGTACAGTGTTAGCCCGTTGAAAAATTATTGATTTGCACTCAGTGAGCGAAACAAAATTAAAATTTTGTAGTTGTGATACCTTTTAATGGCTAACTAAAAAAAAATAAATATTGGGACAATAAGACTCACACCACTAATCAAAGCTAATTAAGGATTCACTTTCCAAGCTCAGTGTTTATTTAAATGTCCTTTTACTATGCATCGCTCTGCCCTGTTTTGTGTATATATTTGTGTTTCTTCAGATATTTTGTCATACCATGCCTGAGGAAGAGACCTGAGATGTCTCGAAAGCTTACTTTATAACATATTTTATTTTTATTTTAGTTAGCCATTAAAAGGTATCACAACTACAAAATGTTAATTTTGTTTCTCTCACTGAGAGCAATCAAGCACCTTTATATACATGGCATTAGTTTGTGTTAAAAATACCTGATGAATCTTCAGCGTAACGAAGAACAAAAAGTCCTGTAAATAATATGACCATCAGAGTTCTTACCTCCGTATTGAATCTGTTTGGGATTACATGAGGAGACAATCCTACATCACCGAAGATCTATGGTTGGTTCTCTAAGATGTCTGTAACAACCTCCCTACTCAGTTCCTTCTAAACCTGTTTACAAGTATCTAGAAGAACGAATTTTATTCTGAAGGATAAGGTGGTCACACCAAATAATGATTTGATTTCGATTTCACTTTTCATTTTAAGTGATAGTGTTAATTGTTTGTTGTTTTCCCCCCCATTTCTGCTTAATACTTTTGCACTGTACACTATATCCCTTGTGAACATAACCTTATAATAAATTCACATGCGGAGTATTTTGTTGTATAGAGTTCTAAAACTGTTATCCAATATATGTATCAGCTCACAGTGTAGAAGCTCAATCCTGGTTTCGTCCTGGAGCACGGACAGGCACTGCCACAGCCCGATATAGCATAAAAGAAGAAAGGATGTCCAGCTCTTCAGGCAAAGAAAACCAAGGTCTTTATTTTATCATGCAGATGCAACGAATGACATGACCAGCACTACACGTTTCAGGTGAAACACCCTTAATCATGATTAAGGGTGAGTGTTTCACCTGAAACGCGTAGTGCTGGTCATGTCATTCGTTGCATCTGCATGATGAAATAAAGACCTTGGTTTTCTTTGCCTGAAGAGCTGGACATCCTTTCTTCTTTTATTCTGAAACTGTCCCATTCATCTGCAGCAATTCACATGAAAAGAACAAGTTCTGCAGGGTGGTATCTTGCTGTTGGTGAATGTTCATACTGGTGTTTTTTTATTATGTTGGTATTGGAGTATATTCTGCTACAAACTTCACATTCTGTAAGAATGAAGAGTCTGTTGGAGTAAGATGCACCAAATGTAATAAAAGGTTTGTGCAGCACCACTGAACCCTTCAGGGCACTACAAGGTACTGCATCCTGTCAAAGATGCAGGGCCTACACCCAGGGACCTGGAAGACCAGTGCCGGTAAAATCAAAACACATAAACATCCCCAGTTTCCCTCTCCCATTCATTGATGGCGAATTCGTTTGGGACCCAATGGATGGAGCCAATCCAGTCCACTGGACGACAACTGGGGGGGGGGGTGAGACAGGAGGAGAGTCTGTAGTGACAGTGGTAGGAGAAGGACGTGTCTTCAGATGGGGTCGTGTAGCACTGACCTAGCTGGTGAAAGTGTGGTTGCCAGGGAGGGTACGATCAGGTACCCCTGAAACCATAGCAACGACGGGGCACAGGAACGCTTCAGGCTACCTGACAAGTACCTGCACAGTGAGGGGACCATCCAGGACCTCACTGACCTAAGAATCCGGGGGCACCAGCAGTAACGAGAAAACCAGTGACAGGGACAGACCACCGACCCTACTGGGTTCACACTGCCCGCTGTACGGACCAGAGACTGAATGACAAACAGGAGTGCATCCCCAGATTCTCCAAGCCACCGGGGTTCCACCAACCAGTGAGAGGTGCAGGGGAAAGAAGCCATCAGGTTACCACACCGGCACTGGGACGAAAGGGACCAGGGGTCAAAAAAAGTCGTCCTCAGTGAATCAGCATTACCACCGCTGTGAGTAAACACCAGTTGCACTGCATCCCCATTGTGTGGTCTCTCTTCTTTCCACGCCGAATGCAATTATCCACCCCCTGGGGCTTGGCCCTACTTGCGGGCCTAATATCCAAGCTGCCATCACAATCGGCCCCAATGGCAAAAGACTGTGCAGCGGTGGCTCAATCTACCTAGCCGCAAGTGGCATCATGACATAAACGCTCTAATCTCCCCTGTATATAACCCCTTTTCAGGCGACACCCCCCCCCCCCAGGGTCACAGAACCGGGCACACACCCGTGACACAGCATCCCCATACATATACGGTCCGGGACCAAGTACCCTATAGCCCTGGAGCAAGTAATTTGCACCTCTGAATGAATTTTGAGCATGTCCCACATGTTTTGTATCAGTAATATAAAGTGTCACTTTTCCTAAGTGTGGCCCCGTCTATTTGTCAAAAAAAATGTTGATGGCATAAAAGAACCAAAAGTTGCACCTTTTTTTTTTTTTTTTTACACCTATTTTTGCAAAAATATTGTGACCTATGAGATTAATGGCACATTTCTAGCCTAACCTTTTTGATGAGTTGATACCTTTTTTTTATGATTTTGTTTTTCATTATTTTTCTTTTTTGCAAAAAAAAAATCTCAGTAATAAAAACCTCTGCGTAAACATACCCTTTTTAGTACAGATGTAAAGCCTCTTTCACACGTCAGTGAAAAACACATGTTTTCACTGGAGTGATAAAGGTGTGTATGTCCCTCAGTGTGCCGTGATTTTGACACGTGTGTGCTTTCCATGATGATGCACGGAGATCAAGCATTTACACTCACCTGTGCACACCGCTGCTGTCCGTGGTACTGATACTGTCTGCCCTCAGGTCGCCTGTGTAGTGCATATGTAGGAGTATAATTAGCCGGCCTGGAAGCAGAGACAGTAGCGGCTGAAGACCGCATCGCTGGAGACGGGTGAGTTTAAAAAGCTTTTTAAGAGTACCGTACATGTTTTTCTGGTACATATTTCACGTTGTGTGGTCCATGATCCATCAGTGATGCTAGACAAAACCGGACTTATTCCTGTGCGGAGCACACAGATATGTGCCGCACGGGGACACGGTCAGTGAAAAATCACTGATGTGCGCGCAGACTGATTTTAATGGGTCTGCATATGTCCGGGATTCTGGTATGTATAAAAACAGTAATATATGTACAAGAATCACTGATGTGTGAAGGGGCCCAACACAGATTTTAAGTAATCTTGTCTGCACATTTTAAATCTATAAATGAAAGGATTTTCTCTTGTTGGACCATGCTCAATTACCTCATTTTTGTCTTCATTCTCTTCGTTGAGTTCAGTGGGTAAAGAAAGCCACATTAAAATGCATGGAAAAACATTACTCCTATTCCATATTTTCCTGCATGAGCATTACTGTGACCACTACTAGGCATGGCTGTCTGACACTTCATCATTACTAACGGCACAACAGCCTGCAGAAGGGTCAAGTATGTGATAAATGCAACTTTTATAGGTTATACTACTTCTAAATAAGGTCACAATGAGAGGCAGCCTAAAAAAATTCCTTGTGTGTTTTACGTATGTGTACATGTAACCAAAAAGACTGACGTCACTCCCAAAACTGCACTATGAACAGGTGCATAACTGAACATGACACAAAATGATAAAGAACTGTTGCACTCTGAAATGCCAAAGCATGCAAACCATGAATGTAAGATATAGACATGCATTACTGCTAAAGGAAATCTAAGAAAAAAGGAGATATTTAGCATACAAAAACAGCCATTTTTATATCTACCAGTCACCACGTCAATGAATACCTCGTATTCTGGGTAGCTACTCTGAACTGAAGCCTCTGTTTTTTAAAAATCTGTGTATGGGCAAGTAGGAACCTGCTATAGAGAATAAATTCACCTGTGGCTCATGGAGGAGGAGTGCACGATCAAAAGGCATGACCCCATCATGGTTTTTATGCTTTAGCAAGGCAGAGTGTTAAGAGGAGACTTTGTGCAGCAGGCCTTCATGGTAAAATAGCTGCTAAGAAACCACTGTTAAGGACAGGCAACAAGCAGAAGAGACTTATTTGGGCCAAAGAACACAAGGAATGGACATTTAGACCAGTGGAAATCTGTGCTTTAGTCTGATGAGTCCAAATTTGAGATCTTTGGATC